>NC_056750.1:497418433-497425933 GCF_019279795.1 Protopterus annectens
TAATGGACTAGATGATTATGAAAGATGTATATGTGCCAACAATACTTGCTGTAATGATGTCCTGCTGAACAACTGCTATGGACATAGCATCTGGCTCTGTCTACAGTGGGCCATACCTGTCAGCTGTGCAGATAGTCACAGAATGTCAATGCACATGTGTGTAATATCACTGCCACTGCATACAACAAAATAAAATGTGTACAGCTACTGATTGTTGCATTGCCATGACACTGATATGGGTAATACAGTAGACATGTTTATCAGGTAGTAATCAGAGAAGTGTACAACTGTGTTATGACCCACTGTCCATGCCTACTGCTAACAGCTATATCCACACCTATATATGCTGGATATCAACATGTACACACCCCTGTTGGAATGCCAGGTCTGTGTGCTGTATGCCAATGAGACCACAGAAAGTCATGTCAAAATGTTTCTCACCTCACATGTGACCCATAACCTGTACAATTCTACTGCAATAAAAACAAAGCTGTTTCCTGGAAGGTGAGCAACCACTGTCAAGTGAAGATGTGATATGACGTTAGAGTACAAAGCAAGACAAATAGATGCTGTAATCATCTCAGCAGGTGTTTACACAACATATCAGTGTAACGGTGTGTGCACATACATTCAACTGGCTTATTTTACTGAGTATTAATTCCCATATGTTTTCACAGGACAGGTTGTTATGTTCCCTATTGAACTGAGCAGGCTATACATGACATCACAGGTGGGGATTGTGTTGGCATGTGCTTTTGTGGGGTCATGTTTCAATTGCACAACTACCATGCATTCTAAAAGGGGTGTGTACACTTCATATCCACTGTAGCTATATGGAATCATCAGTACCTGACCTGTACAACCAGCCTCCACCAACAATAGAGTAATCACCCTTGGTTGACAGCAGCGAGACACAAAGCACATAACAGGTTGCTATAGTGGCTGTACAGGGTCACATAGGTGCAGACCACAACTTGGAAGCAAGTGCACCTCTATCTGAGCAAGCATGTATGTTCACAGGTGACTCCTTGTAAGGCTGACTATGACTAGAAATCAGACATATCCAAATGACCAAGGCCAATTGCAACCATGTCTCCACATATGTATGCAGTCTCAGTGGCAATAACACAAGTCAACCTGTACTGGGGGTAAAGCCACCTCATACACACATGCCATGGATACAGGCAACCTACATCAGGCAGGATAGGTGGGAACAGTGGCACCCTATCCACATTTGTACAGGGGGATATGCACATCAACCACACTCCTGCCCACATTAATGGTGAGCATGTACATAATGTTGACTGATGGCAACAACAGCAAGTCTCCATGGGGCATGAGAACATCACAGTCTGCCTCCTACATGAACTCACGCATGTGCTCACAGCTCCATCACAGACTACAGTCAAAGATAGACTTGCCACCATCCACATGGAAGATGGCCACTGTCATCCCTCTACACAGAAATTAATGGAGAATAGTGGATTATGCCCTTAAGTGTCCAACATTGGAGGAACTGGACAGGTCAGGGCCAGGAGTGTAATCCAAGATGTCAAAGCCATAATAGCTTACAGTGTTATGGTATAGTCTGGATTATTTGCAAGTACTATCCACTGTTGATGTGCACATGGACAACTGTATGAGGTCCTGTGAACTTTTTTCATGTTTATCTCTTCCAGAACAATGCCCCAGGAATGTTTGCCAGTATTCACACACCTTGAGAAGGACATAATTATCCAATTCATCATCCAGCATCATGGTGGCATACTATTCGGCCACACGGCCCAGGATTTGCAGGAGAGGACTACCCTGTGGAATGAGCTCGTCTACAGTGTAAACGATGTTGGCCTGCACAGCTGAAATTATGAGCAAGTGTGGCATCATTGTAACAACCTAATCTGCCATGCCCGTTAATGTGCTGCTGCTGTTAGAAGGGACCAGCTAGTCACAAGTGGGGGTCATGCCATCCAGCCCCCACTGACACATGGTGAGGAGCTCCTCACCAGCCTTAGGTCACCCGCCTGCCAGACAAGCCAGCAGGCTGAAGACAGCATTGTGGAGGTGGGTACTACCCACACAATGGACGAGGAGCATACAGGTAAGGCCCTAGGGCACATTACTAGTCCACTGTTGCTTATCCATTTTTATCTGTAAAGTATCTACATACACATGTCAGATAAGATAGTCAGTTGCTGGAGTGCAGTAATGAACAGATGTGCATAATCCTTAGTATTGTGGGTTTGTACTGTCAATGTGCTGAAATGCTGTTTCCACCCTGTACCAATGCCACAGGTATGGCTACTGACATTACTTCTCTCACACAACTATTTAGGTCCATCTGGTATACACCTGGGGCAGCAGCCTGTAGCTGGTGAGTATGGAGCTCTTTTGTTCAGGTTTGCCAATACACTGGCCATGTTATTTGCCATGCATATATTTAACACTCCTACCCATAATGAAAGCTGTACATGTTCATTTTTGTTGGTGTTAACTGCACTGCATCACAGTGGTCACCATGGTGGCATATCTGAAGGGTATGTAAGATTCCTGCAGTATACCTAACAACCTGTCAGTGCAAGATGTGTTGACAGAGATGAACATAATGGTGGGACAAATCGCCTGCAGTAGAGACATGTCTGAAACACTACCTTTATACAGTGAATACAACAGTGTTATACACCACTATTACAATGGTAACTGTTCCTGATATAAACAACGGCAGACCACAATAGCACATTCCACACCTTTTACAACTTGTAATATGATCCTAACATGAGCAATGAATGTGTAATATGGAATCCTATTTTAGAACAACAAATATGGGGAATACAAACCTTACCGAACACTGTAAGCATATGTTTGCACACTCCAAACAACATATTGTTGAAACAGCTTGTGATGTACTGACAGCATTCACTCTTCTTGAGACCACACTTGCCATCAAGTACAGGGCCACAATATCACACCAAGTAATGGTCTGCTATCCAGGACGTATGTCCCTGCATTTGCCCACTCACCTGCAACAGAGGCAGCTGTGGCTTGCACACATCTTACAAACCAAGAAATGGATCCCATATCTGAAAGGTAGCACTCAGGAATGGGAAAAGCAACCTTACCTCACCATTGCATATACCATGGCAGACAGTGCAGAAGTCATGTGTGTGTTTATGAACTAGGGGACAACATTGATGTAGAAAATAAGCAGATGCCCATACAAAACAGATGACAAAACATGTTGCAAACTGGTCATGGAGGCTGCCCAGAAACATGTAGCAAAGCAATACTGAGGGACTTGCAGGAATGTCTAGCAAGTACTGCCTGTGTAGTACCTGTGTTGACAATCGCCTGGATTCTGCATAAGTGTGACCTAAGGGTTAGGGTAATCAGATGGAAGGGTTGTCCCACAAGAAACATCATCCAGGGCTCTGTACAGGTAGCATAAGCATAACATCAAGTCTCCCAAAGGCATGTGTTGCAATGTGTAATGGTGTCATGAGACCAAGGCTCAAACCTACAGACAGTATTCATAAAGATATGTGTGGTGCACAAGCAGCACCTCACTCCACCTAAAGGCTACCATCCCTAATTTTTAGCTTGTTGGTGCCAGTGTACACCTTTAGGGTTGCTTTTCATTGGCTGGAACTAGGCTGGTAGACATGGTGTTTGGAATTTGGAACACTGCAAAATAACACTCATGTGTGGCCCTTAGTTATCAGGCATCTGCAATAAGGCTGAGGATGGGGAGAGGTGTCAGCTTGAAACACAACAGTGAACTGAAGCATAACATCCAAAGCTCGCTAAGAATGGCTGTATCTGAACACAGTCAAGGTTATGAATTGTGCCAGACATAACCCATACTCTACACCAATAGTGAAACCACTGTGTGACCTCCAAGGGCTGTGCACATGAGCTGACCTTGCAATCTGGCAGAGTAGAGGGACCTTTGTAGGGCAGAGTAACCAAATAATGGCAAGTGAAGATGGGCCATGCTAGTATACCCCTTCCAGGAATAGTGACTGCTGTAGTTCACTTAACAGGTGCTTCAACAAACCATTGTGTTAAGGGTGTGCACACTGATGCAACCCACATATTTTATGCATCTCGTTCAGCATCTGCACAACTAACACATTTGTTTGATACTGCATTGGATTGCACAGTTCATATGTCACATATCAGGTGTGTGTAATGTTAACAAATGCAGTATTGTGGCCCCATTGCATATCATAGAAGAGGCTGGCATGTCAACAAGAGTGTGTACACTCCTCATATTCACATTAAGCTATGAAGGTTGTTAGTGTAATGGTATGGTGCACAGTACATGCCAGTGTGCTGTACAGATGCACAGCAATACTGTATGCATGGGTGCAGTGTGTTCCAGGGGAAGGGCATCACCTACTAACACAACTCATGCATCACAGAGATGTATAATGTTGGTAACAAGGACTATGGCTGCAGTGCATGCTGTTGAGTGCCATATGTCATGCATGTTGACTGTTGGGTGATGGGAGGTCTGTGTAATATCTTTGTGCCACCTCACCTGTAAGTGTGTGTGTGTCTGTAGAAGTAAGCCATAATGTACAGGTCTTAATTTACATTTCTTGTCTACCACTCACAGGTGGCCAGGTGGTTCAGGGTCCCTCCTGCAGGCAAACTGATGTTAATGTCCATACAGACTGAAAATGATGATGGGCACAGTGAGGCATGGGCAGGATTGTCAGGGGCTGAATCTGTGCCATTGGTTGACATCCCACTTTTATCCAGCCCATCCCCACACACAGTCACAATGCCCATACATACCCCATCACAAGTGGCCATAGATAAGGAACAGTTGGTGGGTGGTGGCATGGGACAGGAAAGTGTGGTGACTATGGCAAGTGTGTCTGTACACAGCAGCCATAGCTGGATGACCAAGTGAGGTCCCACACAGGCAGATCTACAGGGGTGCTCATAGGAGGGCTGCTGGCCATCATGCCCCTGGTAGAAGTGCCCCAGCAGGTGTCAACAGATGCATGTTTTGGGCCATCATGGAGGCACAGGCATGTATGGAATGTTACACCAGAGACAGTCAGAGACTGCAGAGGGCTACTCTTCCTGCTGTACGTAACTATATCAGTGATCTTGCAGATGCCCACCATCATTTTGCAGAGGATATGGATAGACAGTTGGGTGAGATGGTGGGAATCCTCAACCATGTGGTGTCTGTGGTAGAGCATGTGGTGGGAGTAGTGAGTCGGTCACTTGGACATAAGTCAGCAACACCAACAGGTGGATTTCTATGTGGACATGCAACATCTCACTGCTGTTCCTGCAGTGGCAGTACCAGCACAGCAGTGGGGGTGCTGTCCACACCACAATGAGGCAGGCCATGTGCACATGGTTCTGGCTGGTCCTAACAGAGACACAGATCCAGCGGACAATTGTCATCATCAGGGTAGAATACCATATCTGGGTTTCTGCCTGGTGGCACCCATGCAACCCCTGGCAGGCGCAGTTCACATGTCTGTGGCCGGACAAGGTGAACTGTACACCCTGCCATGTATGGTCCCCAGCTGTCCAACATACATCTGTATAGGGGAGCCATCTGGAAAAACTCTGTGCATACATACACACACACATCACCAACACAGCTAGGGCACCTCCACACCTACACACACCACATCTGCACAGGCCATTTAATAAAGAACCCCCTAACCCACACACATGATGTCAACCAAATGGCTCAGCCTAGGCCTCTGGCAGACCCACACCACACCCTGTGCAAATGATGATACCTGTGCCACATCCCTGTCATCCATACCACTGATGCAGGGACATGCTAATATGGTTCTGATGCACAGGGTGAATATACTAAAGTTTAGCAATGTAATGCTGTTTAATGTGTTGTCAGCTGGAATGTTTAATGCTTACATGTCAGGGTGTGTAGCTGTCTAGCCATGATGCATTATAGCTGTTATTAACACTGACTGATTGTGGTCTCCGTAATGTATTCTGTTTGTGGTCTAGGTGTCTGTGTGTCAGGAGGATGTTGATCTGTTGTCCTTTCCTATAAGGGGTGTGGCACTCTGGTGACACATTGACTGTGTCATATCCCAGGTATAGCTAAACTCAAGTAACAGGTCCATATAATAGTTACTGCATGTGCAACATGGCTGATATGTCTGAGGGGCACTTGCAAGGTGGCTGATGTAAGCAGCTCTTCTACAGTGGACAATGGTAAGTATACTGGGTAGCTCACAAATGTTTGTGAATAACACACACACACACACACACACACACACACACACACAGAGGCTTTTGTGTTGATGCATTACACAGACAATACTGTTCACATGAATGTACTTCATTTTGGCCTATGTAATTCCACCAAGACCAAATTGCCAAAACATCACATACTGGCAGGATATATGTCCTCTTCCCCAATGTAGTGCAATCCTGGAGTTGGTAAACATAGGTGTGCTGGTGTGGGGGGCACAGCTGGCCACTTTGGAGGGTGTGGGGTGGTGTAGTACCACACATAGTGTGATTAACAACTACTTAACCTCTTAACATAAACTGTACAGTATAACAGCACACTAAGTGGGGGGGGGTATGCACAATAACCCCAATATGAGTGGCTGTGCCCACAACAACCACACCCAACTATATATACCAACTCCAGTGTCGCTGTACAGCTGTATAGTGGGGAAGAGGGCATTTACACATCCACTACTAGTTTTGATGAAATGAATTTCCACAAGATGATTGCTTTAAAATGTTACCTTTTGCCAGTTAGTTCTCGGACAAATGATCTCCTGGGAAATATATTTTTTGCAGACTGAAGTAGATCCCTTCGCATACAAACACAATTATTTGGCAACACTGAGAGTAGAACCCCTACCTAGGTACTTATTGCTACTAATGTGTTTGGCCTTAATTGCACACACCACAGAGCTTGTAGGGTGAGGTGTGTCCCAAGCTTCCTGTAAAGTGAACATCACCAGCCTTGTACAGTATGGTAATGGGGGATGTACTGGGTGTTAATGGACAATACATAGTATAACATGCTGTCATATACACATTGACAAATGCATACAGTCATAGACACATTTGACAGACCTGGGTTTAGCAGTGCTGACTACCATGTCAGTGAGTCCATACTGTTAGAGTTTTTGCACACAGCACATGCATCATTGGGCTGGATAGTGTCATCAGTTACCTGTATGGTTGATGGTGACAGTGGTCCACATGCAGTAGACCTCGGGACATGTACTGGGAGTATCATGGTGTAAAGACAGTATACCCAGCACTCCCACCCCACATTGGATATTGTACTCACTGAAACCCATGATAATGTTCTGACATAAACACAATCACACATTGACCAGGACTGCAATACAAACCATTGTCTAATTATTGTTAATACAGGGATATGCATTTATTGCACATGCCACAGGGATAGTAGGGTGATGGTTTTGTCATGGCTCTCCTAATGTCAGCAACATCACCATTCCTTATGATGTA
>NC_056750.1:497430933-497473433 GCF_019279795.1 Protopterus annectens
GAACCTTGTGGTACTCCCGTAGGAACAGATATGAATGGAGAGGTGGAAGAATGCCATTTGACAGATTGCTGCCTGCAGGATAGGTAACTGGAGAACCAGGCAAGGGTAGAAGAGGATAGATTTATGTGTTTAAGTTTAGATAGAAGCAGGGGGTGGGAGACAGTGTTGAAGGCTTTAGAAATGTCAAGGAAGAGACAGGATATGAGTTTATTGTTATCCAGGACCTCGACTATGGTATATGTGAAGGATAGGGGGTGGTGGTGGTGGTGCTATGGTTAGGGCAAAACCATGTTGAGTGGGAGTGAGCAGATTGTTCAGGAGGAGATGGTTGAGAAGCTTAGAGTGTATGTATTTTTCTAAGTATCTTAGAGAGGGGAGATAGAATACCTATGTGGCGATAGTTAGAGGGGTCTGTAGAGTTACCACCTTTGTGCAGGGGAATGGTGAAGAAGGTTTTCTAGAGGGAAGGGACAGTGGATTCCTGAATGGATCTATTGGTTAGGATAGATGCAGGATGGGCTATGGAACTGACAGCAATCTTGAGTAAAGTAGGAGGTAGGTTGTCAGTGGAGTGAGAGCAGGGTTTAAGCTTTTGAAGAAGAGATCTAATGTAGAAGATTGGGACTGAGTGTAAAGAGAATGGAGTATTACTGGGGGGTTTGGAGGGTTAGGCAGAGAAGTAGTGTTAGGATTGGTAGGTAAGAGTTTTGGGATGGAGTCTATGAAGTGCTTATTGAGGAGTGAAGCTGTTTCCAGTGGTGATGTGTTAGGGTAATAACAGGGAGTGGACGGGGAACCAAGAGAAAGAATTTTGTTTAGAGTTGACCAGAACTTCTGAGGATTAGTTTTGCTGTTGAGCTATGCCGGGTTATAAAAGGACCTTTTATCATTATTTATTTGTTTTTTTGTCAAATTCCTGAGATGCCTATATTTGTGAAGCAGAGGAATTTCCTTTGTTTTAGTCCAAGCTTTCCAGGTACTATCTCTCTTGTGCATAAGGGACTTGATTTCACTTGATAGCCATGGGGCATGATTCGATTTTATTCTGATCTTCCTAGAGGGGGCAAGGGAATAAAGGGTATCCAGGAAGATGGTATTAAACATGGTTACTGCATCATTACGAGGGATTTGATTGAGGATAGTCCAGTCTATGCTAGGGAGAATGGAGTTAAATTGGGTTGCATTGGAGTTTAATAGTTTACAACAGTTCCTGCAAAGGTGGGGTTTTGGGGGGTGGGTGGTATATTTAAGACAGAGGTGGGAAGGTGATCACTAAGACAGTCAGGCGAGGTTGTAGGATTATGGTAGTGGTGGGGGGAGTTGTGAGATCCAGTCTATAATGGAGCTAGAGGATGAGTTTTTATGGAGACGGGTAGGGTAGATATTAATTGATGGAAACCATGCAGGTTGAAACCCTGTTGTGGAGAGTCAATTTCAAGTTTTGACCAATCTAGGTTAACATCTCCCAAAATTATGGTTTTGTAGGGTATATTGTGGGAAAACCAATTAAGGATATTTTCTAAGGTGGACAAATTATTCCCAGGAGGGATGTAAATGGAAGCAATGGCAAATTTCTTTTGAGCATTAATGTGGCAGTTAAGAATCATAAGTTCTGCAGGTTGAAAGTCAGGGGTGGATGTGGGAAAAGGTGATAGGTTAAGGTTATTTGAGTGGAAAACAGCTACATCACCCCCTTTTCTTGGAATTCTATCTGACAGATCGATATTGTAGCCTGGTGGGAGAATTTCAGTATGGGAGATGTGTGGCTTAAGCCAGGTTTCAGATAAGGAGAGGATGTGAGGAGTTGTATGGGCTATACAGGAATAAAACTCCGTGATTTTGTTAGTAAGGCTCTGAATATTTAGTGAGTATATACACCCCCAGTATAACATTATTCTATACCTCTCCTCCAAAACCCACATTGCAGAATTAGTAAATTATTCCCTCACTTCCTTCTTAGTATCTTACTCCCAGGGAACTATCACTGAGTATGTTCATTGCAACATTCTTTCTGCTGTGAACACGTCTTCCACCTTGTATATAGACCAACTATTCTTTCACTATGACCGTAATTACTTCTTTAAGTATATATATATTTAATAACTTTCTTATTTTTCAGTGTTATATTTTTTTTATTATAACCTGTATACTTCATTGTAAAATGTACATTCCTACCCAACATACTTTATGGTGAATGTCAAATGCTTTCCCATAGAAATAGTACTGTATTGCTTTGTTAAACTCAGTAGTCACATTCTGTATAATTAAGTTCTTGAAGAAAATCTTCATGTATATGTATTTAGATATTTTTGGACTTTTTCTGTCCTGATTTATTTAGTTTAAGGTGGAGCTTATTTCCCCAGGCCTCTACTGAAAATGGACATGTATCCAGTTAGACTAGCCCGGTCAACAATTGTAAAATAAATAAATAAATAAATATTGTCAGGTGCTTGGGTAGGCATGAGTTTGTTGTATGAGGCTAGTTGAGAGTATTTGGGGAGGGAGTGGATAAGGGATCATTTTGAGAGGGGAAGGGACCAGGGTTGGGGTGGATGTCCACAGATATAAGTAAGTTGCTGTTGTGCAAAGAGAGTGAAGTAATGTAATGAAGAAATTTTTGTAGTTTAGATTGTTGTGACATATCTCTTCGGAGGGATATGAAGTCAGTAACACACATGGATGTTATTACCATTTATTGACTGCAATCATCACAGTATGCTACTGCATTTATAAAGACAGAAAATATGTGAGTAACACACCACATCTAAGACTCCAAACTCTGGCCAGTCTGCAGCTAGCCCTACAAGTGAGAGTTTTCTTAACCACATAACACTGTCATGCCAGACTTTAAATCATGCAGAACAGCTATATCCACACAAACCCTGTTAAACCAACATTACTTCAAATGTAGAACAGCAATACTTACATTCTGTCCCCATGTCTAGAACATCCCCCTCCAGATTATTGGCCTGATTCTACAGGGTTTGTTGTAAGAGGTATTTCCAGCTACCGTCTGTGATGCTATTTGTCAGACACCCACATGAGATTCTGCTCACAGTGAAGGAAAAGAGCCAACACCCACATGAAGTGCTTAGTTACAGGAGTGTGTTTCCATGCAATTGGCTATAAGAATGATACCACAGCTGTTGCACATGCAATTAGCAAGTGGGGGACTCCAATTCGTACACAGGCCATCAGCTGATCATGAACATTACCTACAAAAGTCAAGCTGCTGCCTATGCAGAACAGATGTATTTTTCCACATCTACCAGAGAGGGAGAGAGAGAGAGAAAGAGACAGAGAGAAAGAATGAAATGAATAGAGAAAGAGCCAAGTGTGTTTCTGTATGATCTGTGGGTGGAGAGTGACCTCAGGGTGTTATAATGGTTGCCTATATGGTTCACTGATCCATACTGTCACATAGTTAATTGCACATGGCAGTAGAAATTTATTGCTGTGGATTGTCTGCAACAACCTCTACAGTGTTTGACAACTGTTGGTTTTATAATGTGGAGATTGGGACATATAAGTCCTCAATATAATAATGTAGCAAAACCCGCACCACAGTGGATCCTGTTATTACACAATCACCCCAACACCCATACAGGATACTAATCACACACACACACACACACACACACACACACACACACACACACACACACACACACACACGCACACACACACACAAACACATACTTTCCAGTTCTGAGTTTCGAACCCCTATCTAGCTATGTATTGCTATTAGAGTGTTACGCACTTATCACATGCACCACAGAGCTTACATGTTAGCAGGTATCTTTGAAGGTGAGTGACATCAGCAACAGTGCTGAAGGAGGGATAATGGAAGTGTAGTAAGTGTGAATGTCTGCAAAATCAGGTGTCAACAAAGACACACACGCTCTGTCACACAAACACACACATGATCAAAGTTGCCAGGGCCAGGATTAGAATTCCTTCCTAACTAGTCTGCTACACTATGGTATTACACAGCTATCGCAAGAGCCATGGAGATTACATGTTGGAGAGCTGTCCAAAGGTATCTTTGAAGGTGGGTGACATCAGCAGCAGGGCTAAAGGAGGGGTAAGGGAAGTGTAGTAAGTGTGAATGTCCACAAAATCAGGTGTCAACAAAGACACAAACTCTCTCACACAAACACACACATTATCACAGTTGCTAGGACCAGGATTAGAACTCCTACCGAACTAGTTTGCTGCACTATGGTATTGCACAGTTATTGCAAGCACCAAGGAGATTATATTATGAAAGTTGTCCAAAGGTATCTTTGAAGGCGAGTGACATCAGCAGCAATGCTGAAGGAGGGGTACGGGAAGTGTAAGTCTGAAAGTCCACAAAAATCAGGTGTCAACAAAGACACACACACGAACACACACACTATCACAGTTGCCAGTACCAGGATTAGAACTCCTATCTAACTAGTTTGCTACACTATGGTATTACACAGTTATTGCAAGTGCCACGGAGATTATATATTGGACAGCTGTCCAAAGGTATCTTTAAAGGTGAGTGACATCAGCAGCAGTGCTGAAGGAGGGGTATGGGAAGGGTAGTAAGTGTTAAAGTCCACAAAATCAGATGTCAACAAAGACACACACACATTATCACAGTTGCCTGGACCAGGATTAGAACTCTTACCTAACTAGTTTGCTACACTATGGTATTATGCAGTTAGCACAAGCGCCATGGAGATTATATGTTGGAGAGCTGTCCAAAGGTATCTTTGAAGGCAAGTGACATCAGCAGCAGTGCTGAAGGAAGGGTAAGGGAAGTGTAGTAAGTGTGAATGTCCACAAAATCAGGTGTCAACAAAGACACACACAGTCCCTCACACAAACACACACATTATCACAGTTGCCAGGACGAGGATTAGAACTCCTACCCAAGTAGTTTGCAACACTATGGTATTACGCAGTTATAGCAAGCACCACAGAGATTATATGTTGTAGAGCTGTCCAAAGGTATCTTTGAAGGTGAATGACATCAGCAGCAATGCTGAAGGAGGGGTATGGGAAGTATAGTAAGTCTGAATGTCCACAAAATCAGGTGTTACACACATTATCACATTTGCCAGGATCAGGATTAAAACTCCTACATAACTAGTTTGCTACACTATGGTATTATGCAGTTATTGCAAGCGCCACATAGATTATATGTTGGAGAGCTATCCAAAGGTATTGTTGAAAGTGAGTGACAGCAACAGTGCTGAAGGAGGGGTAAGGGTAGTGTTGTAAGTGTGAAAGTCCACAAAATCATGTGTCAACAAAGACACACACACACTCTCTCACACAAACACACACACATTATCACAGTTGCCACAACCAGGATTAGAACTCCTACCTAACTAGTCTGCTACACTATGGTATTACGCAGTTATCATAAGCATCATGTAGCTTACAGGGCTAAGACTTAGCCAAAGGGTTATTTCAAGGTGACTGACAGCAGGCATGCTAAAGTAGGGCAGTGGGAGGTGTAGTGAGTGTGAATGGCCTCAGAATCATTCATCTCCACACACACACACACACACACACACACACACACACACACACACACACACACACACACACACACACACACACACACAGTTTAACAGTTGCCATGCCTGGGATTAGAACCTTTACCTAATTAGTTTGCTACACTACAGTATTACACAGTTATAGCGAGTGCCACATAGCTTATAGGGCTGAGACTGGGCCAAAGGGTTATTTCATGGTGACTGACATCAGCAGGAGTGTTATAGTAGGGCAATGGGAGGTGTAGTGAGTGTGAATGGCCTCAAAATCATTCATCCCCCCCCCCCACACACACACAGTTCAACAGTTGCCATGTCTGGGATTGGAACTCCTACCTAACTAGTTTGCTACACTACAGTATTATGCTGTTATCACGAGTGCCACAGAGATTATAGGGCTGAGATTTGGCTGATGTTTTTTTCCAGGAGAATGACATCAGCTGGAGTGCTAGCATGGGCAATGGGAAGTGCAGGGTGTGTGAATGGGCCATAAATCATTCCTATGGAAACAGACACACACACGCACACACACGTGCACACACACACACACACACACACACACACACACACACACACACACACACACACACAGTCACACACAAATTTACATTTGACAGGACTGAGTATACAAATGCTACATGAATAGTGATTTTTACTATCGTGTTCCACAGTTATCACAAGCACCACAGACACTATAGGGCTGAGGCCTACCAAAAGGAATGTCTACAGTGATTGACATCAGCACATAATGTGATAGCCAATTGGATGTGTAGTGGGTGGGACAGGCCTCATAATGGAATTCTCTCTGTCACTGTCTGTCTCTCTCTTCCTCACATCTCTGTGTATGTTTGACATATTATAGTGTGTTGGCCTTGGATATGTGTGAGTGAAGCATAAATGGTGTACAATTTGGTGTGTGTGCACAGACATCTGTGAATGACAGCTATGTATAGTCCACTGTGTTGTCAGACATGGGCTTCATTTCTCTAAGTATAGGGGCATGCCCAGTATGACCCTCTGTATTGAGTGTGTGAATCCATTCCAGGTAGGGTTGTACTCCAGTCCAGGGTTTGGTGTTCTACACCTACAGCCAGTAACCTGCAGGATATCTGTAGATAGGTTGACAATATGGAGTCACAATGGGTGACAGGGGGATACTGTAACTATTACTGTCTGTGCTGCTTGTGTTACATGGTTGGTGTTAGCAGAGATATTCAGACATATGTACTGTTTTACACTGTGATGTATGATGTCATAAACTACTGATAGATATAATTATTTGCTCACAGTTATTTCCTGGGAAATACAAGATGAATGACGCTGAGTCCAGTATTGTGGTCTGCAGCCTACACATTCTTGCACACTCCTGCCATTCTGGAGGGGTAGCTGCAGACACTTGCTGATGGGTCTGTGTAAATGGTCCAGCACCTTAGTACTATAGTGGCTGGGGATCCCCTTCTTGTACATATATTGACTTAACAGAATGGTCATATCCTGCTGTGGCCATACCTTTCAGCTGTACAGATTCACCCAGGTTACCCAGAGGCAGGACTCGTATATCTGGTCATTTCCCCTTCACATTGCAGTTTATGAGCAGGTTTGTAGCCACCCATTACTGGGACTGCAGGCAGGGGTAGTATGTGCACACATCAGAGTTCAGACTTCACACACTCCATGACGTCCATGCTTCTACACCCCCCCCCACTCTGTTATTCTATCCTCTTCCTAACATTATGCAAGCAATATCTGAGCAGTATCCCTATAGTTGGCCCTTCATCACAGCGGTATTTATGGACTGGTCCACAGTTCATGCAGTAGGACATGGGGGGGGCATGCTACTGGGATTTGTCAACATGGCCTTGCATTTGTGTTCTGTTGACTGTGTTAGGTTGTTAATCAGGACCCCATGAGATACCATACATTGGTACCACAGGTAAGGCACAGCCCTTTTACAGAAGACTGTAGGCCATTTGGTAGTGATGCAGGCCATCTGTAGCAGGTCAGTGCATTCTGTCACTCCTACATTCCCAGGCTGCGAGCCAGTGGATTCCCCTGGGGTGACTGACATGGTAACTGTGCAGTATGTTAATGGCAATAATTCCTGTCCATATTGATCCATTGGTCTGGATGCAGGCAGGGTGTTTTCCAGTAGGTTTTTTCTTCCAGTACAATGTTAGGGTCCCAGGCAGGGGTGGGTGCTCTCCTAGGGGGCCTTAAGTTCATAGGTTAGTACTAGACTAAATGCCTTTGTGGGCCACTTTAAGCCTAGTCAGTTACCCCATGTGAGAATCAAACCTTGCACCTTGTGTCTGCAAGGTAAACACCTTAACCATTATGACATCCTCCCACCCCTTTTAACAATAGCTTTATAGGTTAGTACTAGGCTAACTGCCCTTGTGAGCCATTGTAAGCCTAGCCAATTATCCCTTGTGAGACTCAAACCCTGCACCTTGTGTTTGTAAGGCAAACACCTTAACCATTAGGCCACCCTCCCTGGGTGCTGCTTACAGCTAGGGACTCACCTGGATAGGACACCTCTTCAGCATGCTGCATTCTGTAGGTATTCCCATACAGAAGTGGGGTCATACTGCACTCATTCCCAACAGCAAGGATATGACCTGTGATAATCCTGTGGCTGATGACAGGGTGAGCTGAGTGCATGTGTGATATGGAAGCTACTTGCAGCTGACTCACATATATACCTGGGCCATTACCCTTATGCTGCCTTGTGTGGGGACATAGGCAGTCTCTCATTACTTCATAACTGTGCCTTTTGTAGTCTGCCAGTGATTGGCCAGACTACATCAGTATTCCATACTACATGGACAACTAATGTGCTGCTAACCTATATGTACAATTCCAAAGTTGTGTGCAGTTGACAGTTACACGTTATGCACTCTGTCTAGGGTACTTCCACCTGTGCACTATGTGTATGTATGGGCCCACATTCATGGCATATCCATCTTTCAGACGGTGACAGATATTGACATTTGTAAAGTGAGTATTGATGAATGCTAACATGGTTATTGCTGAGAAGCATTGTGGTTGGCACTGCAGTTGTCGGAACATGGCCCTGTCAACCACAGTACTGCCCATAGACCAAAAAGACACAACCCTCCATGCCTACATGCTGACCACTCCCAGACAATATTGAACACACAACAACCTAACACACAGACCCTGCATATTGTACACATGCAACAATCTATCCTGCAGATTGGGCCAGCTCATGTAATCTGTGCTCCACTGATATTACTCCTCACACTTACATGTTACTGCATTTCTACATAGGAATGGGGGGGCACACCTGATGACTTTAAACATTTGCTATGACTGTACTGGTATTTCAGGTACTCTGTTGGCTTCCATTTCATATTGTATTCTGACCTATCATGCAGACTGGAGGCATATCAGTAGAGTACAGATCTTAGGTTTTATTGACCTACATTTCAGTTTCAGACTTCTTACCCTTCAGAACTAACATGCAACTGCCAGACCTGTTGTACTCTGTCTGTGTAGATCTTGAGGGGGTCAGTTCACCATTGTCATCAATTGGAGGCCTTAGCCCAGCCTTTCTTTATGGTCATCTATACCTGTCCTGCTGGCTGAGGCTGGTGGTGGGTATGTGAGCCTCACTGACATGCATGTGTGTGTCCTATGGACACACATTTGGGCCACCACATATAATGCAATGGGATTTGACACCTTGTCTAGTACTGCCTAATATGTTGACATCAGTATTTCTTATGGATTTCATGATGCCCATATAGGTGTCCACTATCTGCTGCCATCCCATTCAGCCACTCGATTCCCTTATATGCTTACGTCCATACCATAGATACAACTATCAGAACATACTACTCCATTCAGTAAATGATAGGAAGAGTGATTTACCTTGTGGCTGGGCCAGTGTTGAGGGCGGTGCTGGAGGGCCGACTATGTTGGATGCACATAGTACACTCCCTATATATGGTAAAGCACAGGTAGTGTCATGTTTGGGATCCCTTTTATTGTATGTGCGAGTCAGAGAGAGGTGTCATTCCCTGGGTCCCTACCATGTCACTGTATGTACTATGCATTGCTTCTTTGCCAAGGCCTGGCCATACTTGAGCACACCTCCTTCTACCTACATAGGCAGGCTCAAGTAGTTCCTCCTCCAAGTCACTCTGTGCCTGTAATGGCCTTGGTAATGGTGGGGGGAGTGTGGCCTTGCCCTGTGCTGTTCCTGCAAGATCATATTGTGTAGCATGGCACATACTATGGACACTTGTGTACATGTAGCTGGAGAGTACTGCAAAGCTCCACCAGATATGTCCAGGCAGTGGAACCGTGACTTGAGCATCCCAAACACATGATTTATTATGATTCTGGTTTGTGCACGTGCCTCATTATGGAATTGTTGTTCGGGTGTGTGTGCATTTCTGAGGGGTGTCATCAGCCATGGCTCCAGTGCGTAGCCAGCATCTCCCACTAGGTGACCATATGAGATGTCCCCACTGGCAAATGATTGGTACAGCTGTGTCATATGCCAGATGTGGGAGTTGTGATAGCTTCCAGGGCTGCCAGCGCACAGATTCAAGATAATGCCTGGGCATCGCACATGACCTGGCAGTTGATGGAGGGGAACCCCTTGTGGTTTATGTAGACTCTACCCCGCTCACTGGGTGGTGCTTTGATGTGTATGTGCATGCAGTCTATAAGCACCCACTACCTCAGGGTATTCTGCTATTTAATGGAAGATATGCATATTTGTGGTCAACACCTCACGGGTGTTAAGGAAATATATGTGCACACCAGCATGTGCTGACATGGCATCCAGGAACTGGTAGAGTACCCTGGATGCTGATGCTTGTGAGATCCCCATGATATCTCCAGTTGCCCTTTGGAAGGTACCTGTGGCTAGTATTCTTAAGCCTACACATACCTTGGTATCCACTGGGATGGGTTTCCCTCTGTTGGTTCTGTGTGTGAGGCGGGGCTGGCACAGCTCAACAATTTGCTGTAGAATGCCCCTGTCCACCCTATAGCGCTCCACTATCTCCAGCTCATGTAGCCCCTGGTAGGTTACCTTGGGTCTGTACACTCTTCTCCTCCTTCTCAATGTGGGATGGTCATCAGCATTCACATCCTCACCACCCTCAACCTCTTGCACATACTGTTGTATGACAGCGACAGCAGCCCCTAACATTTTGTTAGTTTTGTCAGGTAAAATTTCCCTGTCTGTGTACACCGGTGGTGTAGCGTTTGTGGGAAAAACCAGACTAAAAGGTGTTTGCATAAGTTTATATTAGTGTGCTGGGCTTCTGCCTGTGTAATTGGCTGATTCTGATACATTTCACCTGGCAGCTATGCTAGTTCTCCTTGACTGCCTTCCTACTGCTGTTTTCCCTTCCCATTGCCTTCCCGTTTAAGCCATGAGGTGTGCCACTCATACCCAGTGCTCAGATGTGAACAGAGCTGCTATTTCCTATTTTTTTTTTTTTTTAACTTGGTGCATTGTGTGCACACCTGTTTAGGCAATGTAAACACTGCTAGGCAGCCTCAGACACACCCCCTTTCTTAGCTTTGCTTAGTTAAGGGCAAACACAGGCCACACAGCTCCAGTAAGCTTACAGCATGCATGACACTCCCCCTTATGAGGTCATCCACCTCTTAGACTTATACAATGGTGTTGCTGCACCTACATGGAACCTTTAAAGACAGTCTGCACTTATTTCATTATCAGCTTCTTAAAATCCGTAAGTTACAGACTGAAAATGCATATCTACTATGTGAGTGCATTAAACGTAAACAAGTGCCTAAAGGGCTTAGGCAATGGAAATTTCCAACCAGACTTGTTAAAAACTCTCCATTGCATCAAGAACTGTTGTTACTTTTTGACTGGCACAGATGTGAGTATTTGGAAGTCTTGGTTAAATTTAATGCCCGTACTATTGATGAATTAACCAAAGAAACTAAAGATCTTGATGTGGCTATTACCCATGATTTGCTGTTTGCACAAAATCAACTTGAATACCAACAAGTGTATAATAACATTGACAATATTATTCAGAATATTAAACTGTGTAAAATTAATAAATTACAATGAGATGCTGATTATACAAATAGGAGGGTGTACCCTCAGCCACCAAACTCACAAGAATGGGGCCAACATCTGAGAATGTAAGAGGATGGCGAATCCTCGAATATTAATGAGGATGTTAATACTGGAAGTGATGTCCCTTTAGATCAAGGAGGCCTGAAATGCTCAGAGCGGATCAGGGAGAGGGAATACAACCAGAATCAACAGAATGGGCAGGAACCCCAATCATACCAGAATCAGCGTGGATTCCAGCAGAGGAACCTGTCAAATCAACAGAGGGGTTGGAATCGGAACCAACAGCGGAACCGATAAACCCGAGAGCAATAGTGGGCGATGACTGTGGACCTCGTATACTTATTAATAACACAAGTGACTTTAAGGTCTTTAACTATAGATCTCTGGATTATTCTGTCAAGATTGCCAATTTATTTGCAAGGGGACTAACTTTTGTTCCTGCTGTTCATTCTAATCTTCCCCAACTTATTTTAGATCTCAAGTTGTTTACTAGGAAAATGAACCTCAACATTGTATTTAATAACAGTAATGGTGTTATTCAAAATGAATTAAGACCTTCCAGCATGTGTAATCCACCTATGCATTCTACCTTCCACCCCTTTGAGAAAATGTGTGAACTGGATTTTAGACATTTATTTAAATCTCCAGTTGTGTACCATAAGAATTTAAAACCTGCTGAACTTGATATTTTGACTATGGTGCAACAACAAAAGGTCAGAGTTGTTCAACCTGACAAAGGCAAGGGGGTTGTAATAATGGACATGGAGGATTATATTCAATGTATGTATAACATTCTTTTTAGAACTACTTACTGCCAAGTGTCCAGGAATGAGGTAAACATTGCCTATCATAGGATTACCACACAATTATGTGACATGTTTATGGAAGGTCACATTTCACTTTTTGAAATTAAGTATTTAAAAATGAATGCCCCAGTTATTCCAACAATCCCCAAATTGCACAAACAAATTATAGATCCACCATTTTGCCCCATTGTAGATGCCCATAATTATATTACCTCCCCCACTGCTAAATTCCTAGATACCAAACTTAAATTGTTATTAAGAACTGAAAAACATCTTTGTGTCGACTCTTGGGATTTTCTTGCTAAATGTAATGAGGTACAGTTTAATAACTGTTTTTTCTTTTTTACTGTGGATGTTAAAGATTTATTTACTTCAATACCCCACAAGGTTGGCCTACATTGGTTTGGTGAATTTTTATTTAGGAAAGGGATTGACCAAAATTCCATTAATACATATGTTGAAATGATGGAAATGGTCTTGAGAAATAATTATATTTATTTTTATGAGAAGTATTTTTGTCAGCAGATTGGGGTTGCAATGGGGGCGGCTTGTGGACCTCTTTATGCGAATATGTTTGTGTGAGTGGGAGCGGAGATTTCTTTTCGAACATCCAGGATTTCAAAATTGTATTCTATACTTGAGATACCTTGCAATTTGTTTTTTTATTTTGAAAGGGAATAGAAAAAGCATTGGCATTTTCTTAGATTATATTAATAATACAACTGACTTTCTGTATTTTTCTTATAACATTGGTGATGAGAATATCAGATATCTTGATGTCAAGCTTGAAAAGGATGTGATAAAAGGGAGATTTGTTTCTACTATATATAGGAAGCCTACCTACTCCAATGCCTTCCTTTACTTTAATAGTAATCACCCATTGTCCCAAAAAAAGCGGTTGTTAAGGGACAATTTGTTAGGGCTGCAATGATGGTGTCTGATTTTGGTTCATTTTCATCTGAGTGTGCCCTTTTAGAGAGTATGTTTATCAAGAGGGATTATCCCACTGGCTTTGTGCAAGATATTAAAAGAGAAGTAATGGATAAGAGGAAATCTAGGTTTTATTCCCCCATCCTTGATGAAAATGGTCATGGTAACAATCCAAGTATATGTAATTCAACTATCTCAGTAAACAGGGGGACCATAGTTACCACTACTTACACCAATTTCAAATTGTCTTTTACAACCATATTCTCTGTGGATTTTAAATCGATCCAGGAGATTCTAGCAAAAAATTGGAAGGTTTTGTTGGGAGATGGGGAGATTAGATCTAAAATTAATGACAAACCAGTCATAGTATGGAAAAGAGGTTTGAACTTATAAACTTGGTAGAACAAGTTGGTAGTCAACATGATGATTCGAAACATAGGTACATGTACCCATGTGGGAGATGCCATCACTGTAAATACATCAATGTGGGTGAGCTTTTTGCAATCAATGGGTTCAATTTCAGGGTGAAGGGACAATATAATTGTAATAGTCATGGAGTGGTCTATGGAGCATTGTGTCAGGCCTGTCCTGCCTTTTACATTGGCAAGATGGAGCGGATATTGAAGCAGTGTATCTACAAGCACAACTATGATATATGGGGGACAAAAACTACCAATGCCCTATATAGACATTCTGGAATTCCCTTAACACCATTTTAAATTCATTGTAATTGAACAAGTGCAAAAGAATACAAGAGGTAATCCCTGACAATTGCTTTGGAGAACCGTGAGCTTCATTGAATCTTGCGCCTGGATGCAGTGGGGTTCCCAGGCTTAAATGAAGTTGCATCTGTAGGATGTGTGTTAAAAATGAAGGCAGAATTGAGATAGTATAGGTATAATCATGTGTCAATGTATTTATATATATATATATATATATATATATATATATATACACACATACATATATTTATATTTTTAGTTTGGCTTTTAAATGTACTCTTTTTATACATATATTAATGTTTTTGTAAATAATATTTCTTTGGGGAATTTCTCAATGGATGTAATCCATATTGGGTTACTTAATTAATCATTATTCATTTTTTTATTTTAATATTGCTCATGTTATTTAAGGAATCATGTGCTTTAATTTTTTTTATACATTGCTGCTTTAATTCATTAACTGGTGGTTTGTCTTGTGACAATGTAAGCTTATTTATGTGCCCATTTAAATTTTGGCTCTTATCTGATGAAGTTATGTATTTTATCTAACAAAAGCACTTATGGTTTATTATTTTGTGGTGCAATAAACTGTTGATCTTCAGCTCCCTCTCTGCCTTGTGTGTGGGTGCAAGCTAACACTGAGAGGAAATCTGTGATTCAGTATCAATCCCCTCATTTGCATAAACCAGAATGCTAATTCAGAGTTACCACACTCACACTGAGCCTTCCCCCTTAGCAACTACTATTCCCTGGTATTGTTGTCTTATGCATGCCATTGACTATTATGGCAAAATGATGATTTAGGTATAAAAGCTCATTTTCCCCATTTTTTTCTTATTTTTGTGGCGATTCCATTTGCGTATTGCTGCCCTACACTGAAACAGCTGAGATCGGCCAAAAAAAAAAAAAAAAACTTGTTTTTTATAAAATCGCAATTATTTTTCATGCCAATGGCCTTATATTTGGCCATTGGCATGCCTACTACATTGAATACATGCTTTTTTTTTGAGCTGTCATGCCTCCGTTTTGTAATTTGCAGAAATGTATATGGTTAGTAACCAAATACATTTCTGCAGGTTCCACTATTCCTACACAGATGCCTGCCTGATCCCTGGATTGCTAATTCACCTCATTTGCATGGATTTCACCAGCAAATGAGTTAACTAGCATATAGCAGTGGTGTCCCTACAGGAATAGTGTAGGAACACTCGTGCACATCCCGGGAGCTCATTCCTGGATCGCTCGTCGGCCATATTGTGTGCAGCAGCTCTTGCACTATTCCTGCACTCCGTGCAGAGCTTTCTGAATCCAGGGGCATGTTTTAGCCTGTTTAGGAGACAGCCTGGGATGTCATCTAGTCCCATAGAGGCTGTGTTCTTTGCCTTGGACAGGGCTTTGAGAACCTGCTCTTCAGATATGTAAGGTGGGGGTGAGTTTGGGGAAGGGTTTGTTGTAAGTTAGGAGGGGATAAAGGAATGAAATTTTCACCAAACCTATCCTCTGTCATGTTCACTATCTCCTGGGGTCAGTGTGTGTGATACCGTTGGCCACCAGTTCTGTACATGCTTGGGCCTTATGGTTATCCTTGGCAATACTTGCTACATTTCTCTCAAAGAAGCTTCTGGAAGATTTGACAAGTTGTCTTATTTGCCTGTTAAGTCATTTAATCTGGAGCAGCTCAGAAAATGCTGCCTGCTTACTTCCACCATAGTAAGAAAAGTGCAGCCTGAGCTTATTTTCAGAAAATCCATTTCTAAAACCATACAGTAAACAAATGTTCATAATTCTTTAACCATAAGTGCTAGACTAAAAATGTAAATGTGAAAGATGTTCAGCAGACATGGACCTTTCCAACAGTGTAAATGTTGATAGTGTATATGTAAGTCATTATTAGATATTTGCCAAGGAATGGTGATATTGTGCATATTTTGTACCATTTTTGTACAACAAATCACAATATCTTGGTGAATGTATCATGCAGACCCATACAATTTGTAATTAATTTGTTTGCATGAATGTTCACTTTCAAATGATACCTTAACCATTACTGTGTGATGCTCTGTTATGGTGATATTCACAGAAACATGATTAATATTATATTCTCAATTGATAAATATACAAAGCATAATATCTCATCACCTGTAACAGAGACTACATATCAGTATACAAGTTGTGTGGCTCAATGTCAGCTTCAAAACAATGCCTCATTTATGTTATCACCACGTTCCCTTGCAAAGATATGGGCATAATGAGAAATATTACAAATATATAATTTTCATAATCCTACAAGGCTAAACAAGCTGTGATATATGTGCATGTGTACAGCATACAGATACAGTTCCTTTACCATGTTGTAATTATTAATACTGTCTTCAAAATGAGGTATTACGTAGCACATTGACATGCTCTCTTGCAAAGTTATTTACCAAAATATGAAACAAATTCATAATTTTCATAGCCTCAGTCTAAAACAAACTTTGATATCTGTATGTATGTACAGCATACAGACACAGTTATTTTATCTTGTTGTAAGGAGTAACACTGTCTTGAAAATGAGGTATCATTTGGCACATGTACATGCTCCCTGGCAAAGTTATTTACCAAAATATTTAAAAAAAATCATCATTTCCAAAACCTAAGACCTAAATAAAGTGTGGTAGCTGTGCATGTGTACAGAATACATACACAGTTATTTTATCATGTTACAAGGACTTAATAAAGTCTTCAAAATGAGGTATAACATGGCACAATTACATGCTCACTAGCAAATTTATTTACCAAAATATGAAAAAAAATCAATTTCCATAACCAAAGTCCTAAACAAAATATGATTGCTGTACAGTTGTACTGCATACAGCACACCTCTTTCTCCATCCTGTAACTACTAATACTGGTTCAAAATGAGGTATTACTTACCCTGATGACATGTTCCCTGACAACGTTATTTAGCACAATAGGAAAAGAAGTCATAACTCTCATAACCATAATTGTAACCAAACTGTGATGTGTGCGCAGGATGGGTATTGACATTCTCGTCTATGTGGTAATCTCTTCAAACAGTTGTTCTTACTCAGCATGTTCGCCATCTCCCTACCACAGTTATTTGCCAAACTAAGAAAAAAATAATTTACATAACACAATTCATAAACAAACAGTTATCTGTACCTGCGCACAACATACAGATAGTTCTTTGACAATCTGAAAATGAAGTGTTACTCAGCATGTGTACAAGTTCCCTAGCAGTTCTTTTCCTGTGTTGTAAGTAGTGACAATGGTGTTCATAAAATATAACTATAGAGTTTCTTACCGTACTGTTTTAACTTGGTCATGGCTATTGTCCATTCGTTCTCACTAGCTGCATGTTACCAATATATCATGCATAGCTGTCATCACACCATTGTGGAGGTCAGTCAAGAATAACACAATGCCATCCTCAGTTAGGTGAACACCATCACTTCTGAACAGGTGAACATGTTCTGCAGTGATGCTGTCATGGTAGATTGTTGGTCCACTGACCCTGTGCATCAAGCCATGCATGAGCCCATTCTGTAAACGTCTGGCCTTGTGTGCTGCCCGTTGACTGTTTGCTGATTTCCATATCTGGCGAGGAATTATGTCAGACCACACAAAATGACAATGTGGCCACCACGACTGCAGGTGTTAAAAAATTGTTCTGATTTCAAATCGTAGCCTTCCAAGTGGGTGAGTGATGACATCATTCCCTTCTATGTGCAGCACAAGGATGTCAGGCTCAGGGTAGATTGAACATTTCTCTTCCAACAACTGCAGTACTCCACTCCAAAGCATACCTCTTCTTGCAATCCAGTATACCTTCACACTAGCTGCGGAGAAGCTCAAGTTGCAGTGGTTTTCACTTCTGGAGGCATGGCTGGTAGCCTAGTGAATGTAGGAATGGCCACACACCCACACACTCACTTGTCATTCTCCTGCTCGTGAAGCCATGTCACTGACACAAGGTGGGCACACCTGCACAGGAAAGAAATGCAGACAGGTTACTACTGATGTTTGAGAGATGTATTGGAAGACTACACATATGTGTATATCAATAGCATCACCTGGTTCGCTCATCCAAATCTTCACTCCTATCCACAGTGGAATTATTCTTTTGATGAGGTACATAACCGGTGATGATGATGTTGCAGAGGTACATACCTACCAGCCCTGAAAACACCAAATTACACAGTGACTGACAAGGGGGCACAGAAAGGGCACATGTAAAGAGAAAAAGCAGGGTAAGAACTGCCACTCCACTAATATGCTGAGGACAGACATGGGGCTTCAGATGGTGGGCATCTGAAGTGTCCCATACGTGTGCTGGCTGCCCACTCAGACTGCTGATACCACTACTGTCTCACGACCTCCTTCAGTGTCAGTAGTTTGCCTTACCTCTGCTTTTTCTCTTTACATGTGTCCATTCAGCAATGGACCTAAGGTATCAAGGATGGAAGTAATTTACTGTTTGCTGCCCTAACCTACACACATTTACTGTACCAGAGTGAAGGGAGAGTCAAAGGCCATATTGCAAAGGAAAAAGACATACCTAGACTCTTTCTTTTTGCAGTTGGCCTTTCAGGGAGGGACTGAAGGCATCATAGTGGCACCCATGAAACCATCCATATCCTGGAAAGCAGTCCAGTGGCACTGAGCTGAAGAGTCTCCAAGTTCCCCACTGTCATCCAGGATGATCCTGACTGGCATGGTGTCTGTGTGTTGCCCACTGATGCACACACCATTAGAAGATACATTCTTACCTTACCTGAAATACTGCATGGGTGAAAATTGACAAGGGGCTACAGAAAGGGCACATGTAAAGAGAAAAAGCAGGGTAAGGACTGCCACTACACAAATACGGTGAGGACAGACATGGGGCTTCAGCTGGTGGGTGTCTGAGGTGTCCCATACCTGTGCTGGCTGCCCACTCAGACTGCTGGTAGCAGCAATGGCTCCCAAGTGCATGCAGTGCCAGCACTGTGCCTTACCTCTGCCTTTTCCATGTGCATGTGTCCTTTCAGCAATGGCCATAAGGAGTGAAAGAAGGGAGCTAATGTAAAGCCTCTTGACCTGACCTACATGCATTTACTACACCAAAAGGGAGGGAGACTGAGTGGAGAGTGAAGCCAAGGCAACATGTGAAAAGACCAAGACTGACCCAGACTTTGTCTTTTTGCATGTGTCCTTTCCTGGAGGGAAACAATGCATCACAGTGGCAACCCTGAGGCCATGCTTACCTAGGAAAGTAGCACTATGGGACTAAGCTGAAGAGTCTCCAAGTTCCTATCTGCCATCCAGGTCGATCATAACATCCACGGTGGTTGGGTATGACACACACTGATGCACCCAGCAGCCTGGGCACAACTTTATGTTGTACTGTACATCTTACCACTGTCAGCTATCAGCTAAACCCTTATGACCATGGTACTCACCAAAGCATTCAACTCACAGGTTAATCTTGCAGGTCGGGGATCCCCATGATGGTTCAGCATGTTTACCCTTGCTGGCACAGTGTTTGCATCGTGACTTCTGCCATTTAACTGGGAAGTGTGAGCCTTGTTCAAATTGGCTCATGGGCTCTGGGACAGTAATCTCAATGCATCTTTTCCTTTTCTTGCAGGTGGCCAGGAGGTGCATGCCTAGGTTTCTTCTAAACTGTAACTGTGTTGCTGAAATAACACGACCGGAACATGACAGCTGCCGGTGGCTGCTACTCTCATGGAATAAAATGTAAGCATTCACTATGGACACATCCCATAGGAACCAGAACAAGTACAGCCTCCATTTTCTTGCCTTTCATGCAGTTGGATATTGCGTCCTGAGCTGATCGGCTTTGTCCACCCCACTCATGTATGTGTTGTACATGTTTACAACTGGTGGACATGGCACTGAAGCTTTTGTTCTGTCATGCTGTCTCCTGCGTGTGCTGGAGACTGCCAAGGTTGGGTTACTATTAGTTGACAGCAGAAACACTTGGCTGTTATCCTTCCATTCAGTTGCAAGCAGTGGTCCACTCTGCAACTGCTTGTAGAACCCTTGAGGTGCTTTACTAATGGCCTGTCTGTTGAACATTACAGGCCATCCTGACCTATTGGTGAGCATGGTTCCGCAGCAGTACAGACCGTCTTGCAGCAGTTGCTGTGCCAGAGGGACAGAGGTGAAGAAGTTGTCAAAGTAAATGTGATGCTTTTTTCCAATCAGCCTCCATGTTAGGTCAACCACAACTCAGTGTGCCAGTCCAGCCTCTGTGGTTTGCTCTGCCTTTCCAGTGTATACCTGGAATTCACGCACATACCCATTGTTTGAGTCAGCCAGCACCCATACCTTAATGCCATACCTCTCCGGCTTGCCAGGCATAAACTGTCTGAATGTCAAACATCCATGGAAGCCAACCATGGCTCCATCTACTGCCACCTCACGATGCACATTATACTGTGTCCTACATGCATGAAGTATGGCATCCAGTATTGGCCGCACATGATGTAGCTTGTCATGACCCACAGAGCATTTTGGCAGTCTGAGGTTTTTGTCACTGCAGTGGAAATACTGCTGAATTTTTTCAAACCTCTCTTGGATCATTTACTCCGCTATTGGGAAATGACCATACACATGGTGTGTTTCCCAGTACTGCCTGTATTCTGGAACATGTACAATAAACATGTATATTCCGACACCAAGAAATGTGCATATGTCTCCAGGACAAACAAGACTCCACCGCTTATCAACCTTGACTGCTGCAGCCTGTCTCTGTGCAGCATAGTAGTTAGTTTCATTGGCAATAAGTGAGTGCAGTTCCTCTGGGAACATCAAATTGAGGAAGTCCGTCTCTGTGCTGTCTGAGTCCAGGTTGATTACTGGGCCATCCGGACACAAAAAGTCATCAATGCGAACTTGGGTTAGGGTTTCTCCCACAAGATGTTGCCTGGTGGGCATGCTCGCCGTAACATTTTGGGTAGCCTCGCACACTTTAGAACGGAAACTCTGGGATGGTTAATAGATGGTCCGCTATGATCAGTTTCAGTACCCAGTGGTTTGCATGCACTTCTGAGTGGAGTACTTGCAGACATTCCATGCTGCGGCACAGTCAGATCCTTGCTTGACAAGGAGCTACTTCACCTCAGATCCAGTGGACTTTCTCCATTCCAATCAACCTGCTGTGGACTATTCCTGAACTCATGTACAGTAGGAGGCATATCCACTTCTTTGTCAGCACTTGACCTGGCCTGGACTGTGGAGGACTCAAAAGGTCCGTCAGTTAGGCCATGTCCTTGCCTTAACTCAGTTAGAGGCAATTCATCCTCAGTGTCAAAATCAGATTGAAGTTGACCACTATTGTGTCTACCACCATTCCTTAGTTGGGCAAGTGGCATGTCATCCTTACTGTCGTGGTCATTTTCAGCAACAGTGGTCAGGTCTGGGGTGGCACAGTGCAGGGGTCTGTCAGGAAAGAATGGGACAGGGGCATCATCTTTATCAACGGTAATGGCCTTCTCACGGGGACGTGCCAGTGGAATGTCATCATCGGTGTCATAATCTTCATCTTCACTCTGGTTTACTTTACAAAGTGAATCAAGTTCCAATTCCATTTCAGACCCACTGGTACTACCATCAGAATCGGTATCCTCACCCAGGTAAATGTTGGTTGATTTCTGAGCTGATGGCATCTTCGCTGAGGGGTGTTTTGTCTTGCAGGTGACCGCAGAGCTGAAAAACACAAAAGTGTAGAACAATATTATGTTACTCACCTGCACAGAGTCAGCTGGAAAGCAGCACAACAGGCACTGTGTACTGATTGTTTGAGACATGAAACTGTTTCATCATATGAGTTTCAGTCAGATTAATTCACAGAGATATGAACCACATTACTACACTAGTGGTCTCTTCTGGGAACCATATAACCACAATGAGGACTTTACTGTGTATCAAACAAATTGTAAAACTGATAAGAATGGCTTGAAATGACTTCACACGGACAAAAACCTAATTCTGTCTTGTGCATTCATCAATGTGATGATAACCTCTACTCAACAGTGACAGCTGCTGAGAGTTTTATCTGAAAAGTGATAATGACTCAGTGCTGTAGTGGAACTGCACTTACTGTTAATATGATAATGGGCTGCTTATCACTTGCAAGTTATGCATGCTCAGACACAGGTGATAAGTGCTGCATATAACCTTTTGAGTAGGCATTCATTATAATTCAGTAGAAATAGTATAACACTTGTATATCACTGAGCCCTTCCTCGTACCACCTAACTTCCACACATGACTGACAAAGCGTGGTAGCTACCATTCCATCCACCTGTAAAAAAAGAAAAAATGAAAAAAAAATCCCCACTAAATGAACTAAAGACAAAATATACAGATTCATCGTCCTATCTCCCAAGAGAGACCACTGCCATACTGATCAAAGTCAAGTAGTCAGTCTAGCAAGATATATACATATATATATATATATATATATATATATATATATATATATATATATATCTAGTTCGCCTTCAGAACGTCGAACGACTGAAATCTCGAAATGCATATAGCCGAAGCCATATGCTCGAATTTCAGAAGCTCGACCTACTGAAAGGGAAACAAAAAAACAAAAAAAAAAACAATGTTTCTGCAGGGGGGCAAGCCCCCCTGCACCCCCACACCCCCCGCTACCTATTTATTCCAACTCCTAGATCGCACTACATCACAGAATGGGAAATCTCCCGTTCTGTGTTGTATGCCTATCCCCATTCAGAAGGTCGAGCTTCTGAAATTTCGAGCATATGGTCATTCGACCTTCTGAAGGAGAACCACATATATATATATATATATATATATATATATATATATATATAGATAGATAGATAGATATATATATCTATATATATATACGCACACACACACACACACACATATATATATATATATATATATATATATATATATATATATATATATATATGTATATATGCTGTGTGTATATGTATATATGTGCCAGTACATTATGTACACACATATAGGGGTATATATATATATATATATATATATATATATATATATATATATAGATATATATATATATATATGTATACATACACACACAGACACACACACACACACATATATATATATATATATATATATATATATATATATATATCTATATATATATATATATACATGAAGAAAAAAATCAGGGGTTTCGGAGGGTATGTAGTTGATGAATGAAAAAAAATGGACAACACAGATGGAACATTATGGTGAGTACATAACTTCTGTTTCTGACATTGTGAGAGCATGCAAAAGCACCAAAATGAGACATCTCCCCAGTGACCCCTTCTGTGGTCTGTCGTACTATGCACACGCCAGTTGAAAAATAGTTACTATTCGACCAACTGCCAGGTAATCTGCAGAGCACTGTCTTTGATAAGCAGTATGTTTGTACAGCTCTCTGCCAGTGCCCATGATTCCAGTATATAGTATACAAGTCATCTATATGTTCACTTAGTGCATAGGGACATTCCATAAGACCACCTAACTGGCAGGTACAGACAGTGAAGAAAATTGACATATATGCAGTCAAAAACAGACTGTACATTTCTCACTCATCATATGTTCCCATTCTCACTGGGTTTCAGGTGAAGCAGGGCACCAGTTGGTGCCCTGGCTGATGACATCTGAGAGGAACCCACATAGCATGGCAGAACATTAGCATAACACCACCAGTACACACACCAGAAACATTGGTGAGTTTGTGCTTAGTCTTCAGACGAGATATACATATGGGCAGGAACTCTACATTGTGCTCTTGCCATCATTTGCAAGGTGTTTGTAACATGTTGCATGCTACATAAAATGTTTACCAAGAAGCATGCAAATCAACCATGTACCTAAGTGGTATCAGACGCACTATAGCTTCTCCTTCTATGCCAGCTCAACAATAGTAACCAGTGACATTAGTAAGGCTGGGAGCAGAGTGCATGAGCTGCAGTTCCCTCCCCCAAGATGATAACAGGCCTAGTCCAACTGTATGGGCCCATTATGAAGACACAGTGACAGTGAAGTAAGAGAAAACAAACATGATGCATGCAATGTTAGTTAAGGCTAGGCTTAACAATGATGGTTAAGTCAGACTGTGCATCTTTCCACATATAACATGGAGGAGAGTAAGTACAATGAGTCATACTTATCAACTGCACAGGTGTCATATGCACAGTGACACCTGACTGAGATTACAACCAGGGTGGAAGGTCATGCCACTGGTGGAGAAAGGAGGTCTTGTTGCAAGGGGTACTTTTTATTTTATACAATGCCCTACTGCAACAGGCAATATGGGACCATGACTTTGCTGGTCATGTACTAACACCTGATTGGGATCTTCTGATCATGCTCCCTAACACTTAATGCCCAAGAAGGCTGCCCACTTTCCCCCATCTTAGCTGTGCTTCTGGTGTACAGAATGCAGATACAGAATAGGCACATCTTCACTGCCACTGCTGTGTACCTGCTCACCTTATGTTTCAGTGGGAAAATATTATATATATATATATATATATATATATATATATATATATATATATATATACATGAATACGTAGTGGTACTTAGTGGTACATAGAAGATAAAAGAATTGTAAGTGAGATCCTTAGAAAATGAAAGGAACAAATGAATAAGTGACTGCAATGTCACCCTCAGTAGTGTGTCCAAGTATACACAAGCACTAAAATGAAACATTTGCCACGTGACCTACAAGTGATGTTGGGATTATAAAGCTAGAATCACCACCTTAATTACCCTGATATTTATGCAGGCCACAAGAGAGCAGGTCATCTCAACACTCTCCAAACTCCCAATTCACATATAACAGAGCTCCAATCTCATCTCCCAGAGACTGCCACTTTTCTGGAACAAGCGTCTATTTCATGAGAAAGACTTAATATTTTCCATAAATTTTTTTAGCAGTCATCAATAACTTATGCAACACATTTCACACCAAATGCTTCATTCTAATTTCCAGATGTAGGGACTACCATTCTTGAGATATTGCTATTTGTAAGGAAATATTTGTCATAGTCATAACATCAGAAACAAGCAAAAAATATGTATAGCTTGTGATATCTATATATATATTCATCTTTTTTGCATCATTGCAAGCACCTAAATAATGTTGAATGGTACAAGTACTCATAAACAAGTGGCCAAGACCACTTGTTACCAACAAGACCCATACGTGGAAAACAGCCAATGTCAACTAACTAAACATAGAGAGAGACAAATAGGATTAAGTACTGAAAGTCTGCTCAGATAAAGACAATAAAATGGACATGGGTAACAGTTACATTACCACTCAAATGGCAACCTATGTGGAGGAAGTTCCCCTGTTCATTTCACTAGCTCAACATTCTGTTCACAGGATGATACACTTTGACAAGCAATGCAATAACTACCAACAAAGTCATAACACAAATAAGGAACCCATCTAAAACTCACAATGTAGAGATATCATCCTTCCAACACAAATACCCCAAACTCTTTTCAGAGCTACTTCCCAAATAAACTCCAAGATCAATCTAAAATCCTTCCAATTAACAAATACATTTTACTTCTCAATATTAAAATAGGTGATTCAACATACTAAATACACCCTCACAACTATAGTGCATGCCCACTCACTGTCAAACCCAAAGAGGGCTCTGAAAATGAGATGTTAATCGAGCATGATGCTTCAACATATCTGAATCCCATAAACAGTACACAAATGTTATCTGCAAAGTTTTAGATACAGGAAACTGAAGGACACACCATGGATGCAAATACATCTGCTAAAAGGGGCATGGAAGTCAAACGACTCAAAATGTCTCATTTTACAACTGGGCAAAAATGAAATATGCAGCCCTTATTAAAAATTTAACAATGTTTTTTCTCCCCAGGCCTCAGCTGAAAATGGGTATATACCCAAACAGGGTATCCCAATAAACAAATGTCAAATACATGAAATTCCGTACAGCTTTTGGCCAGAAAGTGGAAACAGAAAGTTTCCACCAGGTTCCTGCACTGTGGAGGATATTTATCTGGCATTACATGAAACATTTCCTAGATCATACATTCTAACCACTGGCAGACCATGGCAACATCACCATTGAAAAAGCACCACAGCTGTACAGGGTGGGAATATTGATATGAAAGCACCCACAACCCCAATTACTGCATAAGTTGCACCTAGGTAAGTTACTCACTCTGAGTCACACAAGAAGTAAATGTAATATGAAAGAATCAAATCATGTACCCTGAACTACAGGAAGCAGCTTGCAAACATTTTTGAAAGCCACTCATTTGTAATTCTCCTGTGAATGACGTACTATACTGCATAGGAAGAAGGCACAGGAAAGTCTCAAGTCTGTATTCTGAATTGGGAAGAAAATAGTGACCACCACCCCCCCAATGTTGGTCTGCAAGATAATGTGTGACTAGGGGTTTCTACAGGCCCGATGTCTTTGTAAACAAGCATAAATCTGCTTTGGTCAAATTTCTAAAAGAAACTGAAAGTAAAAAAGAAACTTTTTTCCCCTAGCAAGGTACAAGTTGTAAAGTGGCAACTTTTTTGAAAGCGTACAGCTGCGCTGACATTCTGTCACATTAGACTTTGGAAGTGCCTAATATCCTTCCAGACCAGCCCCCTGTGTCATGACAGGTGTCAAAGTTAGACATGGAGCTTGGTAAAAGCGCTTTTATAAACGGAACCTATGAACGCAGCAATATGTCAACAGTACAACTAGTCATACTGCCAAGTGAAACTAGTTGGAGTGGGGACTGCTGAAGTTGTGTTCTGGGGTAAGATTTAAAGCCATTCTAATTGAACTGGGCATTCTGTACACAAGGCTCATGGAAACATTACCCTCTTTCAGTGCACTCAGTTGTGTTTACATTTCTGTAATAATTACGGCATTAAGGATGAAAATAATTCCATAATTTAGCTCGACTTAGAACAGAAAAGTTAACTCGGGTGAGGTTGTGTTTACTTTGTAGATTTTGCTGGTCCTAAGTTTGATATGTGATTGATTCGTTTAGTTAGAGCAGGTCATTTGCCTGACTGATACTAACCACCACCAAAGCAATATGAATTTTGTCAAACGATGGCGCAAGACCATAGGGTGCAGTTACACTACACAGCCCCAAAACAATTAAACTAGGAGTCACTGAGCTGCTTAAGGCCTTACCGTGATGAGGATAATAGTTGTAACATTTTAAATTAAAAAAAAAAATTTGATGTGTAAGGAAAAAAATATACTGTACATGGTTACAGCGCTCTTAAAATGAGGAACAGCGCAATTACATTGAAGGTTAACAAAAATGGAATGAATAATTGCAACCACGCCAAGACACGAGTAAATAGGGCTTCTAAGATCGGGGAGAGCACCACTGACCTGTTGGCCTTAGGGCTCCATTTCAACCCAGGCCGACCATAGACACAGTACCAGCGATTTCTGTATACTATATGCACTGTTGCAGCTCTAGATTTCTGCATCTCCGCTACAAATGTTCATTAAAATTAATACATCACAATATTGCGAGCTGTTTCACATCATAGTCCATTTTAAACGTATTTATTCCAAAACATTTTAGTCATCGACCTTTCTGAATATCATCATTACTTACTCTATGTTCCATTCAGACCCATATTTCTTGCAAAGCTTCTCAGTGATCAAAGTATCAAAGTTAATCTTCTCAGCTCCTTAACATACTGAATAATGAATGTATTAGTTTTCTCATTTTAGCAATTAAACTTGTAACATAACAGTATTAACCTCAGCTATCTCTCTAATTTGTCATCTGTAAGTAAAACAGACATACAGCAACGTGAGCACAGGGAAGGGATTACTTTATTTTTTGAAGCACACCTCGCAACCTCACAGCAAGAAAGCTGGACAAAACTAGAGATGATTTTAAATATTGCTCTTACAAACTCTGAAAGAGTTTTGCCTAGCAGCTATAGTAGAAAGGATATTAAGTCTGCCAGTCATTCACTGGAGAACTACAACCTGATTAAAAAAACGGACGATAGCTATAGAGTTAGACTATCTTACCATACTGAAGAATTAGACAGGATCGGAGGTGAAAACAGAAATGAATCTCCGTTGCAGCTTTTTCTTTGCAGACCGTGACACTACCCAAATGGCATGATAAACAGAGAGATACAGTAGTAAAGTCCTCATAATGCAGAAAAAGAAAGGGAATATCTACTGTATGACCCTCTATTTGTATGGAAGGAACATAGTCTGGGGGGTGGAGGTGTTAAAATTGGTGACTCCGATTGGCTACCAGTTGCTCCTTGATGAAATGCAACCTAAATCGGCTTGCTGTTGGGAGAAAAATACAGGGTGCATTGCAAGCTGATTATCACAGTAAAGTCAGATATGAACAACATGAAACTCCACGCTGAAACCTAAGTTGACAAGGTAACTGACAAAGTTCAGTTACTTTCTCAATTTAATTTTCAAGAGTGGAGCTAAAACATCCCTGCAAAGTTACTAGTGCTGGGAGAAGGCACTCTGGTGTAACCATATGCCTTTCCTACCATCTCACAGTGTGCTCAGTTTTAAGCACACATGTGCCATGAGACAGTAGTCGGGGTTAATGAGTTAAGGCTGAGGAGGGTGCTTTTCCATTTGTGGGTCCTTATCTTTGTTTTCTTGGACAGCAACATTTTGTGTTTATTGTAGAGTTTGTTGATGCTGCAAAATCCACCATAGCAGCTTGATTTTACTTGGGGCTCTGGCTTATATTCTAACTGGTACAGCTGAGTTTATACACTTATGCATTGATTGTACAGAGTGTATTCATCACTTTCAGCTCTGAATGTGGCTTGGAATGAATTTCTATCTTCACCTAGGAGGGTATAGTTTGCCTTGGAGAAGTTTTTTAGTCTGATTTCACACTTTGTGAGTTCTGATGTTAGTGCCAGTTTGAAGGTGACTGATTTGTGGTCGGTTTTAACTAATGAGGGTCCAACAGCTGCAGCAGGGCACCTGATCGACATGTTGGTGAGGACCAGATCTAGAATGTTTGTTCCTCTTGTTGGGGTATGGACAATTTCCTTCAGGGCATTTAAGTTCACTAAGTCAAGGAACTTTTGTGCTAGCGAGTTTGGAATAGAATAGGTTTCCCACTTGATGGTGGGATAATTGAAATCCCTAATAACCAGTGTGTTTGGTACAATTTGGATTGTCTTCAGTTTGGTTAAGTAGGCTATGTGGGTGTTGTGACCCAGGGAGGGGGATCTATAACTGGCTAGGTCTTGAATGGGATTCTTACCCACCATAACCTGGACCTGGAGTAACTCCATGGAGTTACCCAGTCTAACTAGATGTAAGGTGAATTTATCAATAATATAGATTGAAACACCACTTCCTTTGGTTTTCACACGTTCATTTTACAGTCTAAAGATGTGGAGGACATTGTAGTCTTGCAGGGCCAGGATACTATCTGAGGCCTTAAACCAGGTTTCTGTGACAGCACAGACATCTACATCTTCTAGTGACAGAAGTGCTTCCATGGAGTGCAGTTTTTGGTTACTCTTTTGCACTTTGCCAAGTATTTTTCACTAATTTTAGATAACACTCGATGTAACGCAGTGATGTATATACCTTGCTTGAGGTTTCTTAGTACTACTTTCATAATACACACCATGTCTCAGTACTGTGTAGAATTATACATTTTATAACTTGCAGCACCTAGCAAGGTTCAGGGCCGAAAGGAATTATACATCCTTAGTAAAACTCAATGCTGTATATACCTTACATAAGACATTACCTAGTAAAATTTAGTGCTGGCTAAACTTCCCCCAGTTGTCACAGCTTTTTGCACACTACATACCTTTTTGTTTTTACTAATCAGAGTTTGTACACACAAAACCTTCAGTGGTTTCTACCCTTCAGAATGCAATTGCTTACTGATATCCACTTGTTTTAAACACAGGAGAAATCACAAATGCAAGAACTACATGTTTTGCATTTGCAGCATCCTTTTCCAGTCTCACCCCACACCATACTCTGACTGGTTTAAACAGCTTGTTAAGATTTCATTTTGTACTTTATAAAGACAACAACAATTGAGTTTCTTTTTCACTGTAAAAGCCTCCACTGCTATGGGTCCTTTCTTTCCAATTTAGTATTTATTTAAAGGCTAGAAAATTTATTCAGCAGAACTTTACAAAGCAACCAAACAACACAATACTGTACTACCACTGAGTTTATTTCTGTACATCAACACATTTGAAAGGCTTACAAAACACCTCACCAATGGACCAACTCCATTAGTAATTCTTCACAGATTCAGAAATATAACAATAGTTTCAGTAGCATATTGTACAGTGCTAAGACCTAATATTTGGACTGTAGTTATTAATGGAGTATAAACTCTTCAGACCTGCCTGATATCTTACTCTCAAAGAACAAGAAAAAAGACAGTGCCCTACTTTTCCTCAGTGCATACCAGTGTGCACATTCTACAACTATCTGACTAATTTTGTCAGAAGTGTCACTGTAATGATTTTTTGGCAAACTACTGAACATAAGTTTTGTACAGCCACAGAAATTTTCCAATATTCTGTTATACCACTTGTAATTTCATTTTAAGCACCCTACAATGTTTTATACTACACTGATTTGAGTTTTACATTTAAAATACAGTAAGCTACGCTTTGCAGTCTGAAAATGCAACACAATTTTGCCATGTTCTCCTCAGTAACTTCTTTCTGGACTGCATTCACTGTACAAATCTTGGTAAGCAACCTTCCTTTAATTCCCTATTACTTTGTTGTCAGAGACACATCAACAAAGCTGCTTTATGTGGATGATGTGACATTACAGGCTGATTCTGAAAAAAGAAGGTCATTAATTGATAAAGGAATGGAATGCAAAACTGAAGCCGCATGAGGAAAAACTGAGTACAAGTAAAACATTTGTAATAGCAGCAAATGGAAAAAAATCAGAGGAAACTGAGAATTGAGACAGAAAGGGAATAGTGGAACAAGTTAACATTTTCAAGTATAGGGGTAGGGCAATTGAGGAGAAGGGAAGTCTGAATTAGTAGGATACATCTAGAATCAAGAAGGGCTACAGCCAACTGGCACAGTGTGTCAGGGGAAGTGCTTGACAAAAGAATGCCAAACAAGCTGAAAAGTAAGGTGTACAAAATAGTGGTGTGACCAATACTAATGTATGGTACAGAAACCTGGGCAGTGAAGGCAGATCAGCTGAGGAAGCTAGAGGTGATGGAGATGAAGTGCTTGATTTGGGTGTCTGGATGCACACCGTGGGACAGACAAAGAAATGAGGACATAAAAACAAAAGCCAAAGTGGCTCCAATTGCTGGAAAACGTCAAAGAGAACAGATGACAGTTGTATAATAATAGTCAGTGGCGGCTGGTGACTTCAAATCAAAGGAGGAGGGGGCTGCAGGAGACAGTTGAATGGGTGGGGTCAATGGGAAGGGTGTGACCAACTAGAAAGGGGCAGAGCTATGTTCAGAACCACAAAAACTGGGACTTTAATTAAATATGTTGCCCTGGGTGCCAAACCGTCATTATGAGAGTCCAGTCAAGACAAGATTAAGTGTAGATGAAAAAAATAATTCAATGTATTGGCTACATGACAGCTTACTTAATATCTAGATGGAAACAAAAAGGTTGTGAGGCATGAAAAAATAAATTACTTTTTAAATACATTCCTGGAATGCCAGTCAAAATCAATTATAGAAAAAAAGCAGCACTCAACTCAAACCACTTCTCCTTGCACTCCACTTTTAATTATAATTTATATTCAGCTTTATAAAAGTACCAAGTAACATGCTGAAAGTACCAATCTCTGTGATACCCTCACTTGTAAAAATGTTTCTTATCCAAAAAAGACCTACTGCCTGACAACTATTTACTTGTTTCATGGGGAAAACATGATTAAAGTAAAAAATGGCCAGCAAACAAGAAACAAGCTCAAGATAAATTGCTTAAAGGATTACTGTGCAGCTTATGTACCACACACAATAGATTGGCATTATGTTTAGTTTACAGGTAAAGCCTGCAAAGATAACTGCAAGTCTCCAACAAATGTAATGAGCTTCTGAAAATACTGTAATCTTGTCCTTTATTAAAATACTGTCATATGCATTTCAATACTTAAGGCTTATATGTTATCTATAGAAGAACAGGCTAGCACGTACGGTTGATGCACGGATAAACCAACCTTGAATAGTAAAAACAAAATCCAGCACCCTGAGTGTGTATAGCAAAAGAACTGATTTATTGTCAACCAAACCGGTTTCAGCAGTTAGCTTTCTTCAGTGGTATGGTCAGAATGATTAGACAGTCCTTATTTATACATTATTCAAATGAAGCATATGACGTCATTTCCTGTTTAGATTAATATTTAAATAAGACATTAATCTAATACATGACCAGAAAATATAAATAAAAGTAAAATGAAAACAGTGGAAAAAGAAATATAATCCACAATAAACCATCATAATGAGAAACCCACAAATATTCCAAAATTATACTATTGATAATATATTAAATAATAATGATAAATATATCAGACCAGTGAAAATTATTACAAAATGGAATTTAAAACTAAAAATGTTTGTAACCATAGTAGAAAATTGTAACAAGTAATTTATAACTTATCATTGAGGCCCGGTGGAAACAAACCACCCAATTTGATTATCCATTTAGTTTCCTTGCTGTTTAACAGTTTATGCCATCCAGTTTTGAATGCTCTGTGACCAACAATTTTATCAATACAAATGAAAGAGAACTGAGCTGTCTTGTGTACAAAAGTATGTTTGTATAAAGCGTTGGTAGTCCTGGCATTTCTAATGTCACATAAATGCTCAGAAATACGAATATGCAGCTGTCTAGAAGTCTGACCAATATAAAATGCCCGACATGTACATGTGGCTAAATAGATCACCCAGTCCGTGCTGCAATTGACAAAATGATTAATGTTAAATATCCTGCCTGTATTCTTGCTGGTAAATTCCTTTGTTGTAAATATATATTTACAAAAAGAGCAGTGACCACAAGGATAACAACCAATCAATCTATCTCCTGACATAGTAATCTGGGTCATACAGACATCCTGAGATGTGATTCTTTTGTAATGTGAAAAATGTGATCCTAAAGTTTTGCCTTTACGATAAGAGTAAAGACATCTCTCGTCTAACCATTTGCCAAGATGTGTATTTGTTTGCAGTATATTCCAATGTTGACTGATAATGTCTTGTACTTGGTAGGTGTTCCTGCCAAAAGTGGTTACTAATCTAAGTAGCTGACCTGAGGACTGAGCCATCCTATCTTTATAGCCCAATAAACTATCCCTCGATAAATTGTTGGTCATACTAGCTGCAGAATGGACATCCATTTTGTTATACCCTCGCTGTATGAATCTGTTCGAAAGGTCATTCTGACAATGCTGAAGGTCTACATGAGATGAACATATTCTCTTAATTCTGATAAAATGAGATTTTGGAATATTTCTTATAATGTGTTTAGGGTGGAGACTAGAGGCATGTAGAAGACTGTTATATTGTGGATATTTTCTGTGCACAGTGGTACAAAGAGTGTTATCCACTTCCTTGCTCAGGTGGACATCCAAAAAATCAATTTGGTGTGTGTCATAGCTTACTGTAAAACTAACACCCCATTTATTGCTGTTCAAATATTCCACAAATTCCATAAGATACTCAATTCCCCCTTTCCAAACCAACCGTCGTCCAGGTACCGTCTCCAAATATCCATTTCAGGCAGATATAGATTGTGTGTTTCATTATATATAATCTGGTCTTCCACATATCCCATGAAGAGATCTGCATAGATAGGTGCAAAAGAGGCACCCATCGCCGTGCCCTGAATTTGCCAGTAGCATTAATTTTGAAAATAGAACACATTCTTAGTTAGAACGTGTTCAGCCATACAGATGAGTAAAGTATTAAATCCTGGACTGTAGAGGTTGGTCTTAAGTAGCCAATATTCCAATGCCAATAGACCTGCCCAATGTGGTATACTAGTATATAATGATGTTACATCTAGTGTACACATAATCCAATTGGCTTCAAGTTGTGATTCAGAGACAATCTGCAGGAATTCAGTAGTGTCCTGTAGTCTAGCCCATACATGTGACAACAGGGGCTTTAAATATTGAGTCAGGAAAACTGATAAAGGCTCTGTCAATGATCCAATGCCTGAAACAATAGGTCTACCAGGAGGTATAGAGAGGGATTTATGGATTTTGGGCAAAAGATACAAGTATTGTTTAACTGGATCCTGAACACTAAGATGAAATTTTGTTTTAACACTGATAATGCCCTCCTCAACAGCAAGCTGTAAAAAATTGTCTATCTCCTGTTTGAATTTAGGTGTTGGGTCAATGGGCATATGTAGATAATGCTGAGTATTTGACACTTGTCTTTTACCTTCAGCCCAGTAATAACTGGAATTCATAACCACAATGGCCCCACCCTTATCAGAAGGAAGAATAGTGATATCTGTATTTTTTCTAAGATTGGTAAGTGCCTGTTGTTCCTGAGCATTTAAATTATTTCTGATAGTGTTTCCTGTACCCAACTGGTGGTGTAGATCTTTGAGAACTGCATTCTGGAATATGGCTACGTGTTTGTCCATTGGAGGACAAAACTTGGAAGGTAAGAATCGAAATTCATTGGATCTTTGAGTTAAATCCTGTTGATCAAAAAATATTTTTAAATTCAGTCTTCTACAAAAATCCATAACATCTGATGCAAATGTGCTTTCATCAAGAAAGAAACCAGGAATAAAACCTAGACCTTTATTTAGCAAAAGCTCTTCCATGGGTGTTAATACATATTCAGAAATGTTATGCACATTAGAACAGTCTATGTTCATTTCACTATTGACAGAAACAATTCCTCTAGCGTTCTTATGCTTCCGTCCCCCCCTGCGTCTGTGCCTAAAGGGTGATCAGCACTGCGTACCCTTTTTGGAGTGGGAGAATCTGACATATTAGTGGATTCAGTATCAGTAGTAGATGATTCTTCCCCCGAACTCCTGTTGGGTGATGTACCCCTTTTAAGTATTGATCTGGGCCGCTTTTGACGTGTGTGTGTAAAGTTTTTGGTGCCCTCTGCAAATCTTACCCCTTTGTATAATTCAAAGGGTTTCCCCCTTCTATAATCCTCTATATCTCTAGTAAATGTCTTTAATTTCTTTTCTTTGAGAGTTTTTTCAGAGGCTGAAAGATCCTTAGATAACTTACTAAGTGATTCTTGAAAGCTCAGTTGATTCTTGCACATCACAAATATTGGTTTGAATAGTCCTGTCATAAAATGAGGACAAAATGTTGACAAACATCATGGCTGAATCCTGTTGGGCAACATTCCACTCCTTGATTAATAGGTCATCCGGTTGACCAACCAAAGGCTGTAATTTAGTTCTAAGACCCCTCGGGGCTATATTCTGATGTTGGTATGCCTTAAATAATCTGGAGTGCCAGATGTTAGAATGTAATGTTTTAATTTTTTTACCAAATTGAGTGAATAACATACTACAATCGTTAACTGGATCAGACGTACCACTTGCAGCAGATATATTATTCGAATCAATCCCAAATATATGAATGTCATCTTTATCTACGTATAGTCCATGTACCATATCATTAAGATCCATGACAATAGATTGTACGTATGTAAAGACCAAATGTGATGTGTTAATGTCAGATTAGCATTGGTACAAAAATAATCAATTGTTATACAACCGAACCAACCTCCAAAAAAAGACTCAAAGAAAATAGTTCTGATTAATCCAATATTAATACTGGGTAATGAGATGCAGAGAGACCAAATAATGATATATAACCAAGTGGTAAAATCCAAATGGTTGCACACTGTGATCAATACTGGAGCAGAAAATTCTTTGTCAATATGTAAATGCCTCTATGATAAAGCGGCAAGGACTAGAATGTGACGCCTAACCATGGTTTTATGCAAAAGATATTAAAAAAAACATGATCTACTGAAAATGTGCTTCAAATAGACATATGCCTGATGAGAATCAAACCGTAATCTGTCCTGCAAATATGTGATAAAAATCACCAAGCAAACGCCATTATTTTGATATACTCAACTGACTTTCAAAATAAGCTGAACATGTGACCAAAGATATGGGCTAAATATCATCAAATAATATGGTGTTACATAATGTATATATATATCTTATCCAAAAAGAGATGTTTAACATGTTGTACAGGCATTTGCTATAGTTGTACTGTGTCTATCTGAACACTAGCAGATAATTTGAGAAGACTAATCCAAACAATGGCCTGCAATGGTTAATCAACCTGACCCTTAGCTTTAATGTGTTAACAAAGCCAATATAAATATATTGGATCAAAATACCAAAGGCTTCCACAGTAAACTCTGAGTATTAATGCAGAAATAAAGCAAGATACACAATGACTTATAAATTATTCATTGAATGCATCTCATAAGTTAGTCTTAATATCAAGCCAAAGCACATGTAGATAATGGTTAAATACCAAAATGAAAATGCTTGTATCCTAGGGATAAATGTACAAGTGCAAACAAGGACCAATTATAATAAATGATGGTATTTCCTAGACATAAAAGACAAAAGGCAATATCCTTCTGACTTAATTTACATAGATGCTTTCATGTGTTATGCTTAATGTCTAAACAATAAGCTGGAAACAATAACTTGTTTGACAAAAGATGGTCAAAATTACACAATAGTGCACCACCAATGTTCAAATATAAAGCACTATCTGTAACTGCCCAGTCTAATCAAACAGTGGCCCAAGCTGTAATATTCCTTGTATAGCACATACATAGATGTTACCATCAGTATACACAATTCTGGTTCAACAATTACAGAAAAAATGATTGAAAATATATGAATCACATTCCCTACATACAATAGGATGTAATGAAATTGGTCCCACAAAATGTTTCAAAAAAATATATGATAAATAAAGTCAAAAAAACAGTACTTGTATCCTTCGAAATAATGTTGACATCTAGTAGATGATATTGCAACAGGTATGTCCCAAACAAATCCCAAAAGAGTAATCCAAAGGGTATTCCTAAATGCGCGTTATAAAATAATAGTCACATTCCCTCCAGATAATAAAATGTCATGAAAATTGTCCTGCCAAATGTTGCATTTACAAAGAATATGAAATAAGAACAAAAAACAGTACTTGTATCCTTCGAAGGGTGTGGACATCAATTAGACGATGTTGTGACCAATATGTCCAAAACAAATCCCAACCAAGTGATCCTGAAGGTCTTTTTAGTTAGAAAAACAGGATGAACATTGTAAAATAATGATAATCCAAGCGGTAGGTTGAAGTGACGACCAAGATGAACCCAAAATGGCACCCGACTACTGTGTATGCGTTAAAAACGCTATACCAAAGCACAACATGGCAAAAAAATGTTAAATAAGCAAAATAATGATAATCCAAGTGGTAGGTTGAAGCGACGACCAAAATGAACCCAAAATGGCGCCCGACTACTGTGTATGCGTTAAAAACGCTGTACCAAAGCACAACATGGCAAAAAAATGTTAAATAAGCAAAAGAATAAAAATTCCTACAATATAAAACGATCGAATAATCTCCACTGGTCCAAAGAATCACAGATGGTTATACTCGTGTAACTCCACAACACTGGGGGAAAGAATCCTCACCAAAAATACTGAATCCACTGTCTAAGCGCTTCACCCTCAGATACCAACAGCCAGCAACAAGGTACACGTACAGAAGAGCAGGCTAGCACGTACGGTTGATGCACGGATAAACCAACCTTGAATACTACAAACAAAATCCAGCACCCTGAGTGTGTATAGCAAAAGAACTGATTTATTGTCAACCAAACCGGTTTCAGCAGTTAGCTTTCTTCAGTGGTATGGTCAGAATGATTAGACAGTCCTTATTTATACATTATTCAAATGAAGCATATGACATCATTTCCTGTTTAGATTAATATTTAAATAAGACATTAATCTAATACATGACCAGAAAATATAAATAAAAATAAAATGAAAACAGTGGAAAAAAATATATAATCCACAATAAACCATCATAATGAGAAACCCACAAATATTCCAAAATTATACTATTGATAACATATTAAATAATAATGATAAATATATCAGACCAGTGAAAATTATTACAAAATGGAATTTAAAACTAAAAATAGAATAGAATCACATCTCAGGATGTCTGTATGACCCAGATTACTATGTCAGGAGATAGATTGATTGGTTGTTATCCTTGTGGTCACTGCTCTTTTTGTAAATATATATTTACAACAAAGGAATTTACCAGCAAGAATACAGGCAGGATATTTAACATTAATCATTTTGCCAATTGCAGCACGGACTGGGTGATCTATTTAGCCACATGTACATGTCGGGCATTTTATATTGGTCAAACTTCTAGACAGCTGCGTATTCGTATTTCTGAGCATTTAGGTGACATTAGAAATGCCAGGACTACCAACGCTTTATACAAACATACTGTTGTACACAAGACAGCTCAGTTCTCTTTCATTTGTATTGATAATATTGTTGGTCACAGAGCATTCAAAACTGGATGGCATAAACTGTTAAACAGCAAGGAAACTAAATGGATAATCAAATTGGGTGGTTTGTTTCCACCGGGCCTCAATGATAAGTTATAAATTACTTGTTACCATTTTCTACTATGGTTACAAACATTTTTAGTTTTAAATTCCATTTTGTAATAATTTTCACTGGTCTGATATATTTATCATTATTATTTAATATGTTATCAATAGTATAATTTTGGAATATTTGTGGGTTTCTCATTATGATGGTTTATTGTGGATTATATTTCTTTTTCCACTGTTTTCATTTTATTTTTATTTATATTTTCTGGTCATGTATTAGATTAATGTCTTATTTAAATATTAATCTAAACAGGAAATGATGTCATGCTTCATTTGAATAATGTATAAATAAGGACTGTCTAATCATTCTGACCATACCACTGAAGAAAGCTAACTGCTGAAACCAGTTTGGTTGACAATAAATTAGTTCTTTTGCTATGCACACTCAGGGTGCTGGATTTTGTTTGTAGTATTATATGTTATCTAGTTATGTAAATATTCTCTGCATGGCAACAACAAAAAGACTTTCAATGTTGGTAATTCTTTAACAGTATGCTTATTAAAGCGTACTTGCATCTTATAATCTCAGACAAGCTTACCTGATGGTCACTAAAGCATTGCTACTTAAATACAGAGCAACAGGCTCTGCAACAACATGCATTTTCTGAATAAGAAGCATAAATCAACAGTATAAAAATATGACAGAAAGCCAGAACATTCTGCAAAATCAAGAACAGGTGAAAAGCCACTGTAGTACTTGAGTCTACCTTGGATGGGAGATACTCTGCACACTTACACTGCATAACTGCTCTTTGCCTTGCTTGGACACATCCAGAGTCACTACATGGGGGAGTGGGGTGCAACAAGTATGTCACAATTTGAAATGTCTCTGGGCTGATGGTGATGGCCCTGACCTATTCGTCATACCTCTCAACCTCAGAGCAAGAAATCCAGACAAAGCCATAAATAGAAGTGGGACAAAGGCACAAAAATATGGACAATTTTTAAATATTGCTCTTATAAACTTAGAAAGATAATAGAATAGTAGGTTTGGCACTAGTATAAATTTTCTGAATGGTATGAAATCTAAAACTCAAATGTCTGTCATTTTCTAACTTCAATCTTTAATAATTTGCCACTAATTTGCCAGAAAACCACAATTTTATAAAATACAGACAAAAATGTGATATAAAATATAAAATAGCCACACAATACAGCTGGGAACATGTCAAAGAAGGGACACTTTTTTAATATTAATACTGTTAAGTTGAGCAGCTGACAAAATAAGAAAATCTACATGCATTTCTGAAATAAAAGTAATCCATAAATCTGATCATTGCAATTACTTATTAATTTTAAACCCTCCACATTTTTTTCCAAAACTGGCATTTTGCAGAGGGATTATTAGGGAGAGAGCAACATTTTGAGCCCAAGTTGGGGACAGCTGATAGGTTTGGATATACCTAATTCTATAAAGCAATTTATTTGCATGTACCTCTCCACCTCAACTCAGGAAATCTGGACAAGGCCAAATATATTGGGGGAACATACAGACAAGACTAAAAATTGCTCTTATATAAACTTAGATGATAGAATAACAGGTCTTGCTTTAGCATGCATTTTTCTGAAGGATATGAAGTCTGAAACTCAATGTCTGTCATTATTTAGTGACTTCATTCCTAAATGATTTGCCAGAAAAAACACACATTTTGAGGAAGAAACCAAAAATAAGAAGCAAAAATATATTCATTCTATGAAAATCTGGACAGAGAAGAGGTATAGTTCAGCTGGGGCTGTCTGAGTTTGCCGCCTTTCCCCCCTCACAAAATCATAGTCGAATTGGTCCTCCTCCCTGCAGCCATTCCAATGTGCTATTTCACCACATTTACAATAATCACTGTAATGTGCATACTGCTTTACTTCTAAGGTGATTTGGATTTCATTTAAAAGTTTTAGTTTACATTTTACAGCACAAACACTAATAGACATCTGCTAAACAAAGCAATGCAGTCTCACAATGAAAATAGACATAGCATTAAAACATATCTGCCCTTGAAACTCACATTCATTGAAACAGCATTGAAACTCACATTCAAAGAAAATACATCTGGCCAGTGGCAGATAAAGATTAACTTTGGGCTGTTTTCAATTCATAGGCCCCTTACACATGAAACATGCATGTGTTCTTTGATAGTATTAAATTATATTCCTTGTATAACACAGTATAGTTGTTAGAGGGTGTTTTAAATTTTATTATTTTGAACATTTTTCCAGTAAACAATGAAACAAAATGCATGCACCGATAATGACAATACTGCCCAATTCAGAACATTTTCCATCATAAAAGTCTACTCAAACTACTACAATCCACCATTATCAGTAAATATGCACAATCTCTGCAGAAGTAAAAGTCATCTAAATAATTCCACATTAAAGATATCTCTAACTAATGAAGAGGTTGCTGCTAGCAAACAACTTTATATTTCATTGTTTCATCTACAAATAAAGTGCCTGTTGCCCTTGAGGAATAAACTTCCCATGTTACATTAAAAAAAATGCTAAGTTAATAATATTACAATAGGGAATGGATGGCAAACTGATAACAGGTTCCTATGTATATCATCCAAAGAAGACATTCTCAGGATTGCAACATCCACCCTCTTTAAAAGTACAACACAGTACAGCAATCCATCAACATATTGTGGGAGTAGAACCCACAGCCTTCTGCATCAAAAGCAAGTACACTACCTGATGTGCTATTAACAATGCAAGCAGACTCAGCATAAGCAGCACTAAACTTCTCTTCCCTCGAAGCTGCTTGGAAAATCCACTCAACTGTATCTCTCAAGTTTGCAGCACATATGCACAAGAAATGTGGAAAAAGACAAAATTTATTTGGGGGGACAAAAGACCAAAAACCAGGGACATGTTTTAAACATCGCTTATATAATCTTGGAAAGTTGCATGAATAAAATGCTGTGCTACCACCATGCATTTCACTGCTAAGTCTTGAACCCAGGACCCTCTGCATTACAGTCAGAGCAATATACCACTATGCCAAATTAGCTGCTTCTTGAAAGACAGGAAGACTAAAACTGAAATGGCTATCATTTAGTGAATTCAGTTCTCACCATAGTTCTCAAACTCTTAGCACAAAACACCTGGACAAAGCCAATATTGGGGGAATACAGCCCCACAAAAGGGACAAATTTCAAATACTGATCTTATAAACTTAGAAAATTGCTAGAATAAAATGTTTTGTGTTACCATGTACTTTCTGAAGAATATGAAGTCTGAAATTCAAATGTCTGTCATTATTTAGTGAATGCAAACTACAGAAAACCACAGATTTTATGAGGAAAAGAACAAAAATATGAGGCAAAAATCTGACCACTTTTCACAAGTGGTGGGTAGGGAATTCAGGCTCTTGCTACCCGAGCCCAGGGTTCACAGTTTGAGCCTGAGTTATGCTCTAGCCACCAGTTACAGTTAACTGGGGCATCACACACACACACACACACACACACAAACAAACACACACACACACACACACACACACACACACACACACACACACACACACACACACACACACACACACAAACAAACAAACAAACAAACACACACACACACACACATACACACACAAAGCCTGAGAACAGATTCCATCATTCAAAGCAGCATAATTCCCATTCCTAACTGCAAGCAGCAGTTCCCATTCAAAAGCAGCAGCACC